>NC_139218.1:71234532-71282032 GCF_055691185.1 Crinia signifera
AAATCCGGTGATCCCTGTGTTCTATACAATCCCGAAATTGCACAAAAATAGTGTCGACCCTCCGGGTAGACCTATTGTGTCAGCAAGGGATTCAATCTTTTATGACGTTGCCAAATACCTTGACTTTTACTTGCAACCTGTGGTCCAAAGTAAAGACACTTACTTGAAGGACACTAACACCTTTTTGGACAAACTCTTTTCACTTGGTGACCTACCTGAGAATGCTTTCCTCTGTACGGCAGACGTGGTAAGCTTGTACACTAATATACCTCTGGCTAGAGGATTACAGTCTGTATGTAAATTAATTACCGATAATGTTTTATATACTGGTCCGCATATTCCATTCTTTATGGCATTACTTGAGTTAGCGCTTGATAGAAATTATTTCTTATTTGATAGCATGTTTTTTAAACAGCAGCAAGGCTGTGCAATGGGCAGTTGTGTGGCGCCGGCCTACGCTAACTCATTTATGTTTGAAGTGGAGAAAATCATGTTTTTTGACACACCTGAATATGCAAGCAAGATTCATTATTATACACGCTTCATAGATGATGTCTTCATCATTTGGTTGGGGAGTAAGGTGGAGTTCGACCAAATGATGGACTCAGTTAATCTATTGGACTCAAGTATTAAATTTACATACGAGATACAAGCAGAAAAGGTACACTTTTTAGATGTTTCTATCATCAAAAAAGGTATTAAAGTCAGCACCTCATTGTACACAAAGCCAACAGATTGTAACAATTTGTTGGCAGCGTCTAGTTTTCATCCTACGGCCCTAATAAAAAGTTTACCCTACTCACAATTTTTGAGGGTCCGTAGAATCTGCAGTGAGCAGATAGATGAACAACAGCAGATGGATATCATGAGAAAAAAATTTCTTAGTAGAGGTTACAAGAATAGAGCTTTAAAGGCGTCCATAGAGAAAGCATGTGAACAGCCTAAAAGACCCCCTCTCGCAGACAGCACTAATAAGAACTCCAAGACTGATAGTTCAGTCATTTTTGTTAATACTTATAACACAGCCAGCAATACCTTAATTAAAACAGCCAAACAACTCTGGCCCATTATCCAAAACGATCCGTACCTAACCTCTCTCAAAAATAAGTCCTTTATGCCATGTTTTCGCAGAGGCAGGAACATTAGGGACCAAATCGTTCATACTGATATATCGAACTTTGGAAATAAAAAAACAGAGACAGGTTTCCTGATACGTAAACCAGGGGTATACAAATGTTTAGGCTGTGCGACCTGTGCACACATGGAAACAGGCGATCACTTCTTCCATCCCCATAGTGGCAAAAAAATCAGTATTAAGCATATACTTACCTGTAGCTCACAATATGTTGTCTATTATATCAAGTGCCCATGCTCGAAAATGTATATAGGCAAAACCAGCTGCCACTTCAAAGAGAGGATGGTGCAACACAGAAGTGCCATCAGACTCATACTCTCTGGTAAACAAATAGACCAACCGGTGGCCAAACATTTTAAAAATATGGGACATAGTCTAGCGCAGTTGAAATACAAAATAATTGACCACGTACCCCCAAACAGCAGGGGAGGGGATAGGGATCGGCAGTTACTACGTTTGGAAACAAAATGGATATCTGAATTAAACACAGTGCAGCCGCACGGACTCAATGAATACATTTCTTTCACCAGTTTTCTCTGAGTACGGCAGTGTATATAACTAATTTGACATGAGGGCTACTAATGTTGACATTGCAACAAAGTACTCCTTTGACAAGTTGAGTGAGATCTTAATGTGACTATTGTTACAATGTATCTTTTCCCTATAGACATAGCCAGTTTGCATTACGGAAGTAATCCACTGAATGCGATCATTGCAAATGTATTAATGCTTATATTGGCACGCGTTTATTGTCTACTTTATATATAGTCATGTGCATACTGTAAAAAGTACTTTGCAAACAACGCTTTTTCTTTTCTGTTTTTAACATTACAGCTGCAGCTGTCCGCACTCATGTTTGATAACCAAGGTTACCATGGTGACGGTCACCGCACTTCCTCCAATTGGTTTTCCAATGGGTTTCTCTAGTTACACTTTGAATGTTTAGTCTGTTTTTTCTGTGCAAGTCAGCCTCACTCCGGATTCTATGCGTCAGAAGGTGGGCGGTTCTGGTTCAGAACGCGTCATGACAGCACCGGAAGTGAGTAACTGCAGCTGATAGGTAGGATTTCTTTTTTTGTTAGTTGGTGAAGGTATATAAATGGAGTCTGTATTTTGATATGATTATTCCTGATGAAGGTCTTATGAAATAAAGACCGAAACGTTGGATTAAACACTGACTAAGTGTGTTTATTGATTTAAGCCCGAGAGTGCCGCAACTTCTACCTGTATATTACTACCCGCATGAAGGCACCCGGCAATCTAACAACATCGCTACAGGAGTGCCGGTCTACAACAAAGCTATATATATATATATATATATATATATCTCAATACATTCATATACAGATATATATATATATATATATATATATATATATATATATATATATATATATATATATATATAATATGTGTAGAAATATAGATAGATATTTTTGTTCCTCAGGAATGGTAATTGTCACAACAGTGAAGAAATGGCAGAGGCAATGACAGATTAAAAAAACTGGATCCACATGCCCAAAAACCACCCTGACCCTGGTGTGGTGACCCCTGAGCTCTAATCTGTCACTTTTCACTGATTTCCCAAATGTGTTTCTGTGTAATATCAGTGGAAAGATGATGTGGCTCATGGGACAGAGAGACCAACTGCCGCCCGCATGCCACACTGGCCAGGTGTAAAACCTCAGTGTGCTGGCCTCTCACTGGCATTTCTTGAGCAGGAGCAGAGGTGAGCGCAAGAAAAAAATACCCCCTAGAGAGAACCAGCTTTTACAGCGAGTTTACTCCTGGTATTATCAGTGATCAGAGAGATCAGCGCACATTAACATCTGTGTTTTCTTTTCTTTTTTTTTCTTTTTTGTGCACCTTTGGTGCAATTTACCATCAACAATGAGCCGGAGGGAACTGGCCCAGTTATTTGGAACTGGGCCATATCCGAACACCTCCTGGCTACGATCTGGACGTCGCAGACCATCCTCAGGCATCCCATCTGCAGCAGCCCAACCAGCAGCAGACCTATCATCAGTCGGAGCACCAGCAGCGGCAGTACCATTCTTTGGAGCACGAAGACCAGCAGTCATTCTTGCCCGCCTTCCATCCTACAGGAGATGCACCTTTACAGAAGGAGGCGCTGTAGAGTCCTGCACCATCTGCATCTCCCAGTTTCGGATTGGTGAGGAAGTGGCCATCACATCCTGCAGGCATGTTTTCCATGTCTCATGCCTGACACAGTGGCTGGACATCAACAGCATCTGCCCCCTGTGCCGCGCCCGATGCTTTGACCTGAGCAGATTTCCCCAGCATCATCTTTAGAGGAAATCAAGAACTTCATTGCCCCCAAACATCCAGGGGTGCAATTCAAGGACGTAAGTACTATTGTATCTGGCTGTGTCCTTGTTGTCTTGTCTCCCCCTGTCTACCCTACTCGGGGATTAGCTACTTGCTGCTGTTGTGAGCAGAAGTCTTGAGGGATTTTACCTTTTTTACCTGAACTGACGGACTTAATTTGGCTCATTGAAATTTGGCTAATTGGCAACAATTCAAATTCTTCAGTCCCTCAGCAGGATTTTGGGTTCACCTCTTGCCGAGTTCTACTTGTGTTATCCTTGCTCTCCCCCAACCCCCTATTCCCTCATGTGTCTTTATGTTGCTTCTGATTGGCCCTGAAGCTTGTCATTATTCAGCTAATTGGCATTCAATTAAACATTTTTTTTTATTTTTGGCAGATCGTCCATTTTACTAAATTTTAATGCTTTGGGAGCTATCCACGAAGCAGTGAAAAGAGGGGAGAATTGTGATTGGTTGCTATGGGTAACATCTCTACTGGCTCCTCCCTCCACTCTTGTCACTGCTTCCCCAATAGGCTCCTTTTCCACCAATCTTAGTTTCAACATATTTGAATATTTTTAATGTGTTTCAAATAAATTCCACCTTTTATTCTGCCAAATACATGTCTCAGAGTCTTTATTTATATTATGGTTACTTATGATTGTGTGATTATATGGTATATACAATTGACACACCTCAGATGGTGGATGGTTATGGGCACCATACATTTCCTAATTGATTTAGTTCTAATAAATAAAATAAACAAATAAATAACCAATGAATGGCAATCACTGTGTCTGAGTCTTTCTGTTATATAATTTTATTAATGGTATTTTACGGTTATATTATTATTTTGTGGCTGGCGTGGGGGTCAGTTAGAAGATGTTAATCCTATGTCGCATAATGCATGTGCAAGGGTGATTAGTAGAGACAGGATTATATGCAACAAAAAAAGCTTGAAATATGCATGCAAATATGCATGAAAAATACTTAAAATATGCATGAAAAGTTTTTTACTTATTTGTTTAAAAATCAGCATACAATTTGTTGCAAATAAACCTCAAAAATAGGCCCACAGCATCTGCAGATGTCAGTATGCTGGCTGCTACAGCATACTGCAGCGTCCAAAGCTCTTCTTGCATCAACTGCACGGACCCTCATCTCTAGCGTCGATGGATCAAATGTCAGCATAGCATGTGAGGGCGGCGCAGTGGAAGGCTTCTTCCCTGCGCCGCATACTCACTGTGACACAGCATTTTCTCCGCGCCGTGTGATGTTACAACCCTTCTGCCTGCCTCCTCTGCTGCAGAAGTCTGTCTCTTGGTGTAAAGTCCCAGGCCAGGGGCAGGCAAAGGTTCAGGAGCTTTGTAATGGCATCCGCCCTGACTGACTTTTATCAACATGGATTGGCAGCCTACAGCAGTGTCAGACATAGCGTACATCCGAGGTTCCCCACACTGCGCACATATTGCCCCAGCCTGCACACTCTACCACTACCTGGCCAGCAGCAGCAGGGCAAAGCAGTGCTGTGACTCGCGGGTGGGAAGAGGGCTGGGACTAAAATATGCACCATCACTAGATTTTAGGTAAAATATGCAATAACCAGTGAGAATGGGCAAAATATGCAAATGCATATGCAAATATGCAAATGCATATAATCCTGTCTCTAGTGATTAGCGTCAGAAAATGCACATGGATCATAAACACAAAGGGGGAAATTTACTAAAAGAAATGTGTAAAAAATAGGTGTAAAAATAGGTGTATTTGTATCCAGAAATACACTTATTTTTGACATTTACTATCCCGAAAATACGCCAATTCGTATTGATGTGCTATCAATACGAATTGGCGTATTTTCGGGATAGTAAATGTCAAAAATAAGTGTATTTCTGGATACAAATACACCTATTTTTACACCTATTTTTTACACATTTCCTTTAGTAAATTTCCCCCAAACTGTCCAGACTCTGGGCCAGATGCACTAAGCTTCAAAAGTGATAAAAGGGAGAGTGATAAACGGGATGCAGTTAAAATCCCGGCGGTCGGGATCCCGGCGTTCAGAATCCCGACGCCGGAATCCCGACCGCCGAAATACCGACACATTCTCCCTCCTGGGGTGTCCACGACACCCCTGGAGGGAGAATAAATTAGTGTGCCGAGCGTAGCGAGGCACCGGGCCCGCTGCGTGGCGAGCGCAGCGAGCCCGCGGGGGGGGGGGGGGGGGCGATTCACGTCCCCCCCTTGTCGGCATTTCAGCTGTCGGGATTCCGGCGTCGGGATTCTGAACGCCGGGATCCCGACCGCCGGGATTCAATACTGATTCCTGATAAACAACCAGCCAATCAGCACCTGCCTGACATTTTTCAAACACAGTCTGTGACATTTCCGGTAGCAGCTGATTGGCTGGCTGTTTATCGCTCTCCATTTTGTCACTTTTGAAGCTTAGTGCATCTGGTCCTGTGACTGACAGGAAGCTGGCGTTTGGGGAGTGGAAATCTGCCATATTCCAGGTGTTTCTGAAAAATGCAGCCATGCCCAGGTATTTAGGAGCCCCATAAAGATATCCTGGCCATCCAAAACATTGCCAGAGGAGCATTGCATGACTACTGCCTGATGTCATGGCATCACATGGACCAGCGAACACTCCCAAAGTCCCTTTAATGTTCTTTGATAGGATATAAAAAATATTTAGACACAGAAAATGGTGTCATCCACTGTATGTGGGAAACCAGGTTACTTTACATGTGACACAGGTAGTAAGCTACTTCCATAAGACCTAGAGCCTGATTCAGATTTGTACTCAATGCCGATGTTCATGCAGCTGAGCCTTTATAGGCAAACCCTGCATGCGCCAAGGTACTTTATCTATGGCGCCTGCAATCAGCAGCAAGATTATAGTGCTATGGATTGTTTGAGGAGGGCCTCAAACCGGTACCTTGCCTCGGGCACCGTGAGGTTAAATCCTCCTCTGGTGTGACCAGCTGTAGGTGGGTGCAGTGGCATTAAGAGGGGGGAGCCAGTACTTTACCAGGGTCCAGGTCTGCAGGAGGGTCCAGGGCCTGCTCTACCTCCAGTGTTGCAGGGAGCCGGGCAGTCGGGAGAAATTAAAGGCTGCCGCAGCACAGCCTCTCTCTTCTGCTCAGGACATTATGCTCAGTGCTTTGTGCGGAGCTTGGGAGAGAGGCAGATGCTGCAGCCCTGATGCAGGTGTGATCCCTCCCTGCCACCCACCTGTAGTGCCCTCTGCCTGTGCAAACAATATTTTTAACAAGGGTAACCAATAGCGGGGCCCATCCACCCCGTCAGTGCCCCTGGATGGGTATGGCTATCCGTCACCTGGTGCAGACACATGATTGGGGAGCTTGGGCCAGGGGATGTGTTAGCCACCTCTACTTACATCTCTTCCTTCAATAATGTCAGGTAGTTAAACCAACATGTTTATAAATCGTGTCTGTTAAAAACCCCTCCGTGCAAAGTGACCTTACTGACATCCAACACTATAACAATGGAGTTTACCATCATTTTACCCAGTCAGCTTAATGGCATATGTGGGTTTTTTTTTTAACCCTTTGAGACCAACATCTCTGTGAGAGATGTTCCAAATATCTGCTAAAAATTCCAGGCTTCTTATATCAATTCAAATAACAAAAGTGTACAACTAGATTATATTTCCTATATAAGGTTAACATTGCCGGTCGTTATGATGATGTTTGCTTGGCCATTTTCACACCTATTTTGACAAACTCATTGGCACTCAAAGGGTTAAAGCACCACAAAACCATTCCCCAATGAAATGCAATCCAGTAAGGGGCTTGTTTTCTATAACCACAAAAGGCCTGAAGCAGCGGTATCTCATATGTACCACCCTACGCATGTTGTCCAAGTCAGACATATTCATCTCTATGGATCTGTGGCCAATATGGGCTGTGCACAACTGAACTTCATCTCCTCATGTGGCTACATGGGGGACGCTGGATGGCAACGGGGCATTTGCACATACTGTAGAGTATAAATCAGATTGGCATGCAAATGCATACATAGCCAGTGGCAGAGATACCGCATGGCAGCCCCCGCTGCTGCTTGGGGGAGCGGGGGCTGCGTGGGCGCTGGTTGCTGCACAAGTGAGTGTGACAGAGAGTCTGTCCAGTGGCGTAACTGTAATACTGCAATTGCCGCGGGGTCTGCGGGGAGCGCTGAAAAAAAAGCGGCACTGTTCACATATATCATAGACGGTGGATGCTGGAAAGAAAGCACCCAGCGCCCGCATCCCTGGCTCCTCCCCTGCTTGTTGTGTGTGATTGATTTCCATCGGAGCCTGCCTGTGCTGCACAATCTCTCCATGGCCACTGAGGAGGGAGAGAGCAGCGCACACAGCATGTAAGCACATGTCTTGCTGGCGGATTGGCCATTACAGTACCTGGATAGTGAGGCAAAAAGTTATGTGGCTCCGCCCACAGCCGCCCCACGCGTCACCAGATTTGAAATGACGGCGGCACCAGCAGAAGGGCCTCTATCTCAGATGCTGTCGGAGTACCTGTCCCTGACTCACAACTGCCAGTGCTCCCTCAGACTCGGCCGGCTGCAACCTCTGTGAACAGGAGAACTGCATTGCCACACTGCCACTACAGAAGGTATTTAACATACTACAGTCTGCAAAGGCTGAGATGAGAGGGGTTATTGACAGGCCATGGCTGGCTATACTGCACTGTGACAGCTGCGGGATGGGGTGATTAATAAGGCGTCTACTGCATTATTGTGATGAACCTTTTCTTTTAACTTAAACCTTGATTACCCTTAGAAGTAAATCACACGGACACATGAACTGAAATAACTCACACGGACACGTGACCTGAAATAACGACACGGACAACCACTGCATAAGTTTAAAAGGTCAAGGGTATTTATTGTGGTATGACCCTATTGAAAAGGGATGGCCTGGAGAGCGCTTGGAGACCAGCCAGTCATAAAACGTTAACAATGGCGGCGACTACAACGCCCCAACTTGTAACCAGGGCGATGAGCCGCCCCCATTGGATTCAAAGCCAGCCTGCGCTGTGACTGTCTTGCCGCCCCTCCTAGTGCATGGTGAGGACAGTTCTAAAAGTGTCCTACGTCCCCCCTCGGGGGCAGGACTCACCAGCCTTCCTGGAAGAGGGTGGCAATACCTCACAGTGACCTCCTGTACTTCAAACTGGACTGCTGATCGAGAGCGCCCTCCCGCCAATTAAGATTGAAATTAATGAGAGCCAAATTTGGGTGAAGGCCGAAAGGCCAGGTGGTAGATTAGAACAAGGGAGGGAGGGTGGGAATCCAGACTCAAGAGGAAGATGGATCACCTGACTACCCCTTATATACCTCCACCTAAGCTACCACCCCTTCCACACCTGATTGGCTACCCCAACTACACTGCACCTCTATGGGTAAGTGAAACTCTGATTTCTAGCTTTTGTCATACCATTCCAAACTGCAGGACTCACCAGCCTTCCTGGCAGAGGGTGGCAATACCTCACAGTGACCTCCTGTACTTCAAACTGGACTGCTGATCGAGAGCGCCCTCCCGCCACAGCTGGGTTAAAAAATTGCCACTTAAAGACAATTACTGTAGAACCCAAGCCCGCCAACCCTATCAATAAGCTAAGGCAACCAGAGTAAAACAAACCTAATCCCCTATCTGCAACAACTAAACAAGTCCTGAAGGAGAATGGCCATGCCTGATTCTGACAAATGGACACCATCGCTTCTGTAGAAGGATGGGGTCTCCAGTGCCTAACAGCTCCCATGGACGTGACCACCTTGGAGATCGCAAAGTTTACCTTGCGTCTGATCTTTTCTAAAGACTTAGGGTTCCAGCAGCCTCTCCAGTTAAAACGAGGCACTATGTCGGACCAAATTATCCGCAATCCAGGCCAACGGCCAACCAGAGTCTTAAAATCAGCCTCGATCCTCAAAATAAGGCCTATGCTGGTTCCCTGGCCTAAGTCGTTACCCCCTAGGTGGACCACCAAAACATCCGGGCGACCCCAACGACGCTCTTTGTCTGACAACAATGGTAAAAGACCATTCCACCGGAGACCCCTGACACCAAACCAATGTACTGCCTTTGCCCCTAGCTCTGCCCGGGCCCTGACAGCCAACTGATGCTTGGATGCCCAGAAAACAAAGGAATGCCCGACGAACCAGACAGTGGCATGAGTCGTTGAAGGGGGGGGGGGGGAAGGGCTGAAAAAGAAAACCCTAACCTGTTAGCATTCAAACTTAAACTGTACAATGCACAACGTAGGGTTAGACATATAATGCACAACATAAATTAGTACACTAGAATCCAAGTGAAGGGGAAAACCTTAAAAAACCTCCGGTGGACTTGAGGGGGGGGAAGCCAATTGTGATCAGCCCACTATCGGAGGAAAAAGTAAAAAATTCCCTTCACACCCTCGATTCCGTAACACTGCCGTTACAGAACCGAGTGTAAACATCGTTTTTGGATCCAGCGCCAAAGGCGCGTGCTAAACCTTATCTAAACGAATATAAGATTTATAAGCGGAGGACTTCCAGCGGCCGAGTTCTTGTATGGCATTCACTGGAAGACCCTCCGCTGCTGCGTTGGTGGCCGCACCAATACGGAACGAATGCGTCCCGTAGTCGGCGACCTCCAAACCCAACGCAGCTACACAGCGCTTAAACACCGCAGTGAATTGGAAGCGCGTCAAAGGTGATGCATCTGCATGCGCAAAGAACTGCGCCGGGGGGGTCGGCCTCAGAGGCAAGTATGCCGCGGCCAGGCGCACAGGGCATATGTCCCCTTCCGGCTAAGACTTCAGGGTGACCCAGCAGCCTTTGCCCAACTGATCGGTCTTGGACCGGCGGATTTTGCAAAGGACTAAACCTTCCTGGAAGACCATGTCTTCATACCGCAAACCGGAATCAGTGGCACTCTTATTGGCCACTACAAGCTCGCTCACCCTAAAAGCCCAAAAAAACGCAAACGAGAACGCCACTCGAAAGAGCGACGCCTCCTCTGCGCTGTCCGCCACGCCCTGCACACAGTGAATTAAATTACGGACCATCAGCAGATCAATCGGCTTGCGCGAATCCGCTGCTACCGGGCGTTCTTTTGCCCACCCACGCAAGGCCTTTGTTAATACAAAGGACTTGGTGGGATCCCGCTCCCCGTGTAACCTGGCATGGAAGGATATCCCCGCTAGGGCTAATGACATGGCGGATTTAGACCGGCCCGAGTTGTAATGGCCCCACACGAACGCCAGCAAACGGTCATCGACCGACTTACCGCTGCTCGCCGGGGACTCTTGAAATGCCTCCCAGTCTTGCTGTGCCGCAGCGTACGCCCTGCGGGTGGAAGGGGCCAGGGATCGCAATGCTAGCCCCATCATGTCTGCTCTACAATCTGCCACACAGAACATGGACAAGTAAGCCCAAGGGGTGATGCGTTGGGTTCCAACTCACGAAACTACGCGAAGTTGAACCGTGACAACGCATCAGCTATGCCGTTATCTACCCCTGGGACGTGTTGCGCCATGAAGTGTATGTTATGTTGCAGGCAGTGCAAAACTAAATGCCGCAACAGACGCAGGGCATGTGGTGATGAGGTGCGCTGGTTGTTAATGGCGTGGACCACGCCCAGGTTATTGCACCAGAACACTATTGTCTGGTTCGCTAACCTCTGAGCCCATAACCCCACTGCCACTATTATGGGAAAAAGTTCCATTAACAGTAAGTTGGCAGTGAAACCTCTATCAATCCATGACTGGGGCCAAGGAGCGGGGCACCACTCCCCTTGGAAAAACGCCCCGAAGCCTGTGGACCCGGCGGCGTCAGTAAATAGCTGAAGCCTAGCATTAGGTGCTAGTTCAGAGGGCCAGAGCAGTTCCCGGTTAAAGTTTACCAGGAATGATGCCCAGACGCCCATGTCGTCTCTGATTTCCCTAGACAACCTGACCATGTGATGGGGGTCCCGTGTCCCTGCTGTAGCCCTCTCTAACTTGCGGCAAAACACCCTGCCCATAGGTATCACCCTGCAAGCGAAGTTCAGCGAGCCCAGTAAGGACTGGACCTGCCGAAGTTGTGCCTTCTTACGCGGCAAGCATTCCCTTATGAGCCCCAGCAACTTGCTGACTTTGTCCGCCGGGAGGCGACAACAGCCGGCAGCAGTGTCGATCTCGATGCCGAGATACGAAATTACGCATGTGGGCCCCTCGGTCTTGTCCGCCGCGATGGGCACCCCCGAGGTTTTGGAACACCTGGATCGCCGTGGACAACACAAAAGCGCAGGTGTGTCCAGGTCCCACAAAGAGAAAGTCGTCCAGGTAATGTGCCACTCCAGGGCACCCTGAGGCTTCCTGGATGCACCAATGCAGGAAAGTGCTGAACTTCTCAAAGTATGAGCAGGAGACGGAGCAACCCATGGGCAGACACTTGTCGAGGAAAATCCCCCCGTCCAAGCAGAAACCCATAAATCTAAAGGATTTTGGGTGTAACGGGAGCAGTCGGAAAGCGGACTCAATGTCCAGCTTTGCCATTAGGGCGCCCCTGCCAAATCCCCGTACCAATGCAAGGACCTCATCAAAAAGCTGGTACCTAACGCTGCATACCTCATCAGGGATGGCATTGTTAATGGATGCCCTATGAGGGTGAGACAGATGTTGGATGAGTCTATATTTTCCTGGAGCTTTCTTGGGCACCACGCCTAACGGCGAGAAGCACAAGTCGCTCAATGGTTCAGAGGCGAATGGGCCCACCATTCTGCCCAATGCCACCTCAGCCTGTACCTTCTGTCTCACCACCTCGGGGAACTCCATCGCCGATTTAAGATTCCTGTGGGACACCACACTAACATCCTCCGAAATTGGCAAACTAAAACCATAACGAAAACCGTGTGATAAAAACAAAGCGTCCTCCCTGTTAGGGTAGGATCGCAACCGCAGTTCCAACTCCTCTAGGACTATGGGGGAGGGGGCCTTACTTAGTGCCAGCGTTGTGCTCGCCACCCGTGCCTGACTTATAGGACTTGGCCGGGTGGTTGGCTCCACAGTTGCCGCATTCGTGGCAAAAACGGCATTTCGCTCCCCTGTCGCACTTGGAGTGATTAAACGCATAGCACCTGCCCATGGCGGCGGGTTTGGATCCCTTTTTCCCCCCAAGAAATGGCTTCTTTTGAGTTGACTCTGCTCCTGGGTGGCCCTTCCCGATGACCTCCAACCAAATTTCGACATGCTTAAGGCCCATGGGCATTACGCGGGTGCCGTCGTGTGTCAGACGAAACTTGTCATCATAGTCCCTCCACGCCGTGCCCTTGTAAGCCATGAATGTCTCGTTAACCAAGAAAATGTACCTGAGTACATTGTTATGTTCCTCAGGCCTGGTGTCGAGGTAGCAGGACCCAAATATGAGGAAACCCTTGAGCCAGTTGTGAAAGCTCCTGTAAGGGTTTTCCCCTGCCCCAGCAGCTTTTTTGGCCTTTTCGTGCTCCTCTTTCATTTCGGTCGTCAATACAAAGACGTCCACGAATTTTTCCCTTGGCTATCTTCCCTTTTATGCCCTTGCGCAAGCCGCGGGATACCGCTGTGTTGCTGCAATGGACCATGTCAGTGGAGGGCTGTGTCTTCTCGGTGGGCTTGACTTTTGGGGCCTGCTTACTACCCCCCACCTTTTATGCTACCGCACGCGCCACTAACCGGGCAAGTGTACGGGGGCGCCTACCGGTATCTGACCCATCACTGCTACCAGATGATTGGCCAGACGTGGAACAAGCAGAATCAACATCGTCATCATCATGCTCACCATCGCCCGATACGTCCATTGCGCCAAGAGATCCGGCAGCTTGAGATGTTCCTGCAGTGGCCACATGGAGGCCCGATGTTGCTTCAGCTGTGGAAGTCGGCGTCGTGTACGCCGTTCGCCCCTCCTGCTCAGGTTCATGGTTGCCATCTCTGGAGGGACGTGCCGCCTCTGGTACCGATAGCTGCTGGACGGCCGATACCTCGGGAGAAGCAGAACGGGTTAGTGAGGCATTGGAGACCCCGGGCAATACTCCCTCCCTATGGGGCTGGGCAACCGTGGCTGACGTCACGGTAGCACTGCTGGCAGCCTGGGCCCGGGATGTGAAACTATGTTGGAAACCACCGTAGGGGCCCGGCGGGTACTGCGGGGGGAAGTGCTGCTGGTCTGACCAACCCTGCCCAAAGTAGGTGGGGTAGTGACCTCCCATACCGGAGCCCTGGAAAACCTGGTGACCCGGGCCCGCCGCGTGGGGGTACCCCCAATGCGGCTGGTAGGCCTGTTGTATATTGGGGCCCGGAGCCGCCTGTGGCGGGTAGGGCCACTGAGAGGCAAACTGTTGCCCGTCCAGCGGAGGGAACACCTGCGGAAATCGGGGAAGTGACCCGGGGTAGGATCCCTGCGGTGGGTCCCCGCTGCGGGTGGCCCCCTGTGACGGGGTCCATGATCCACCCCTGCCCGGGGGGTGGCAGTGGATGGAGCTGATGAATGGGCCCCACCAGGGGAGCCCCGGAGGAAGGGGTGCCCTGGCCGGGAACAAAACCCCCTATGTGCACACATATAGGACCCTGGGACAGCATAGAAGCTAACTGCCCAGCAGGTGGCGCCAGAGTACCGTGAGTAGCTCTGAGCACACCCTGCCGGGGTTCATATCCCCCCCCTTGCCCGGGGGTCCTGGCCCCCCATGAATGATAGGCCAGTCTGACCTGGCACCTGGCGTGGAGGGGGGCTGAGAAGCCGCCGGAGTAGAGCTCCTGCGCGGCGTGTAGTAACCCCCTGCCGCCGCTCGCGGCTCATTACCTGCCGCGAGGGGGCTGGGGAGGGACAGGAAAATGTCCTGGCTGCACTGAGCAGCGTGGGGTGATCCGGGCGGCGGCGCGGGGACCGGGGACTGTGCAACCGTGTGCACACCCCGCGCCCCGCCCGGCGCGTGCGTCCGGCTGCCGGATAAGTCCAGCGGCGAGTCAGGCGGGTAGGATGCCAGAGAGCGGGTAGGGCTAGCTAACACAACGGCATTAGGCCGCGACTCGCGGGCGGTGACCCCCCGTGCTGCTGCGGCAGACAGGGGCCGCGCCGAGTCGGAGAGCCAGCAGGGAGGGGGGGCCTGTCTCTGAGAGTGGCGCATCTTAACCAAGCAGCAGGAAATGATACAAAAGTACTTAGCTTCCTTTTTCTGTCCCTGCAGCTCGACCTGTCCCTGATCCTGAAGAAAAATCCAGACTCAAGAGGAAGATGGATCACCTGCAGTGTTGCCAACTCTGAAACGTAAAACAAGCAACTGATGACCAAAAAACAAGCCCAAAACAAGCCCAATCTAATCCTAAAAAGCCCAAAAACAAGCCCAACTTACATTTGACTATAGATAGGTAGATATTTTACGTATTATTTATACAATCTATTCCCGCAGCCAGGGGACTGGGGGCATGGCTAGAGGCTCACAGAGCCTCTGGGTCATGCCCCCATAGCGGCAAAATGGGGGCATGGCCTCACGGAAAAGCCGCGAGTAATGACCACGCCCCCAAATTAGGCCACACCTCGAAAATTTCGGCGCGCCTCCGGTGCGCAGGAGCATCGTCCCGCCTGCGGACCTTCAAAAGTTGGGAGGTATGATACACGGTGTGACAGGCGATGTACGTTTTGTACTAGATCGCATTTGTTTTGAATGCGCTGCAATGCAATCTAGTGAGCACATACTTTTTGTGCTGTGCGATGTGAGCGGGATAAATTGTACCATGCGTGGACATCTTAAGAAAAGATAGAACAATCTTACTACAAGCATCATTGCTAAAATCAGATTAGCCCTACTGAATACACACAAGCCGCAACATAGATAATGGGAGTCATTACCATTTCTATAAGCCTAGTTCTCACCTGTGTTTGTCCCTTATCTCTGTGCTGAATAACTGAATTACAGAGAAGCCCAAAATAAAACAAGCCCAAAACAAGCTACTAAAAAAAATTATAAGCCCAAAAACAAGCAACAAGCAACCATAAAAAAAAAATAAGCAACTCAAGAAAAAAACAAGCCCAAATCCGCTTGTTTCAAGCTGACTTGGCAACTATGATCACCTGACTACCCCTTATATACCTCCACCTAAGCTACCACCCCTTCCACAAATGATTGGCTACCCCAACTACACTGCACCTCTATGGGTAAGTGAAACTCTGATTTCTAGCTTTTGTCATACCATCTCAAACTGCACAGACTCTTATATTCCCTCATGCCTAGGCAGCCCTCGCTTTCTCTAGTCAGCTGGTTGTTTCACAGAGGCACTCCTTTGCCTGTGCAGAGGGGACATAGCAGGGAGTGTGCAGCCTATCTATAACCCCCATACTACAGCCAAGCCATCACCTCAACTGCTGCAGCCTAGCTGTACCCTCCCCTGCCGCAGCCTTGCCGCCACCTTACCCGCCGCAGCATAGCCACCACCTTCCCTGACGCAGCCTAGCCGTCACCTTCCTGCTGCAGCCTAGCCACCACCTTCCCCGATGCAGCCTAGCCATCACATTCCACTCCGCAGCCTAGCCGTCACCTTCCCCACCGCAGCCTAGCCGTCACCTTCAGTACTGCCGCCTAGCCGTCACCTTCCCGTGTGGCTTAATGTGATGTTTGGCTCCTACTGTACGGCATAATGGGATTTTTGGCTCCTATTGTGCAGCATAATGTGATTTGTAGCTCCTATTGTGCGGCGTAATGTGATTTTTGGCTCCTACTGTGTGGCGTACTGTGATTTTGGCTCTTACTGTACAGCATAATGTGATTTTTATCTCCTATTGTGCTGCGTAATGTGAGGTTTGGTAATGTGAGGTTTGGCTCCTATTGTGCAGCGTAATGTGATTTTTGGCCCCTACTGTGTGCCATAATGTGATTTTTAGCTACTACTGTGTGGTGTAATGTGATTTTTGGCTCCTACTGTGTGGCGTAATGTGATTTTTGGCATGGATTAATGGGCCTGATGGAGCTACAGCTTCAGGCCCACTCTCCAAATAGGCCCATTTTGTAGCTGAGGGCCAGGGCCTTCCAACAGGCCCAGCCCTGCGTTGCTAGCCCCCAGGGAACCGGAGATACCACCAGGCAAAGCTGGAACGTTTTCCCCATAGGATAACATGGGACCCACTAATTACAACCCCCACCCGGTTCACTTCCAACGCCTGTGCCTTCAATCTGATACCAGGCTGGTCCTTATGGGTTCATTGTTTTCAGAGAATTGTGCGTAAACTGATTTTTTCATTTCTGAAATGTAATTCCATGGCTGTTCATGTTGTTTGAGGGCATATTTCTCTGGAGCCAAACAGCCCAGTTTCACAGGACCAAAATCAATCAAAGCCCACTCAAAAGTTATTCAATATGATACTTGTCTCATGTAAATGGGTCAGTTCAGTTGGTTCCCAAAGATATAGCTGGTTGGTTAAAGGGGGGGGGACTAGACTGGTGTAAAAGGGGCCAGCCCGAGAATGTCCCTGCATGATCCTGGGACCATATTTCCAGGTAAGTCCCTGCATTTTCTGGTGTGAAAGGGTATTATTTCAAATAGCCGGGACCTGCAGTGCTCTGAATACAGCCGGGCAGCCCCCTGCTCTCTGCCCGGCTGTCAATGGCTGTCATTTCTGCCCGGCGGTGGCTGTCCCTCAGTTACTGAGAGTATGTATTCCCCCTTGGCAATGAGCATGTAATCCCACATGGCAATGAGCATGGAATCCCTGGCAATGAGCATGGAACCCCTAAGCATTAGGTAAGCAGCATTTATGTAGTATAATTTTTAGTAGGCATTATGGTGTTTGGCATAATACGTAATGTAGAAATTGGAAGGAAAGAACAAGTTTGTCACGGTAGTGGTTCACCACAATATAATAAGACGACTTAAAAAGTAACCTTTAATAGTTTATCACATAAAAAAGAGGGAGCTGCGAAAATATGACAGACTACATTTAACATATAACAAGGACAAGTGAACAAATAGTGCAAGTTAAAAACTTGGGCTCATGCGGCGTCCCTTAGCACTTTATATTCCTGTTAACTTTATTATAGCGTCTCTTCCCTATGTGTCGGCTGGGTCACCTGTTACCACTAGAGGGACGTGCTGTATTTATAAGTAATTCCCTGTCTGTGATTTGTTCTGACTGGTCACAATGTTGCCATAAACAGACATTACAATTTTGTGTCACAATGTCTGTTTACAATAAAACAGTAAAGGGTGCAGCGTGGATCACAAATTAATGCGGACTTTCCATATGTATGGATTGATACTGAAGATATTTCACACTGTGTAGCACGGACCAACACAGTGATGTTGGGATCGGGCAGTGGGCAAAAATTGCCTGATGTGTACTGCTCCGTTTCACATAAGTGAGTCCAATAATTGCATATCAGGTGAATACAATTGCTACAGAGCCTTCAGTATCAGCAGTGTTAAGGCACTGAGTAAATGTCAATTAATGCCGTATAGAACTACACCCCGTGCACGCAGCACCGCGGTTGCAGGTAGTTCTCTGCACGGCTGGTCGGAACAGCTTGTGTCACGCTGTAACACCTTACATGTGCCAGTATATATATCGATAGTATGAATTGGCAGGCAGTAGGTCGGAACGAGCCGCTATGACCTCTTAAGTGCTGTATCCGACAATACGGGTTAAACCCTGTTGCTAGGGTTACCACCTAGTCCCTTTAATTCCGGACACATGTTAATTACACAGGTTCTGTGGCAGTTTAAAATCAGGTGAAGTGGAGTCTTAAGTCAGCCAGCCACAGAACCTGTGTAATTAATATGTGTCCGGAATTAAAGGGACTAGGTGGTAACCCTACCTGTTGCTTTCTTGCACGGTTTTCAAGAGTGTAGCTGGCATAAGTTCAACACTTTGTACTGCGCCAACACTGCGACCATACAGACATGTATAATTTTAAGCTAAACATTAGAGTCCTTAAAAGGACTAGAAATTAGACAGACAGGGACAAGGAAGGCTGAGGGAGCGACCGCACGGCTGTGGGGTCGCTCCCTCAGCCTTCCTTGTCCCTGTCTGTCTAATTTCTAGTCCTTTTAAGGACTCTAATGTTTAGCTTAAAATTATACATGTCTGTATGGTCGCAGTGTTGGCGCAGTACAAAGTGTTGAACGTATGCCAGCTACACTCTTGAAAACCGTGCAAGAAAGCAACAGGGTTTAACCCGTATTGTCGGATACAGCACTTAAGAGGTCATAGCGGCTCTTCCGACCTACTGCCTGCCAATTCATACTATCGATATATATACTTGCACATGTAAGGTGTTACAGCGTGACACAAGCTGTTCCGACCAGCCGTGCAGAGAACTACCTGCAACCCCGGTGCTGCGTGCACGGGGTGTAGTTCTATACGGCATTAATTGACATTTACTCAGTGCCTTAACACTGCTGATACTGAAGGCTCTGTAGCAATTGTATTCACCTGATATGCAATTATTGGACTCACTTATGTGAAACGGAGCAGTACACATCAGGCAATTTTTGCCCACTGCCCGATCCCAACATCACTGTGTTGGTCCGTCCAATGGGACCCGTGTGCTACACAGTGTGAAATATCTTCAGTATCAATCCATACATATGGAAAGTCCGCATTAATTTGTGATCCACGCTGCACCCTTTACTGTTTTATTGTAAACAGACATTGTGACACAAAATTGTAATGTCTGTTTATGGCAACATTGTGACCAGTCAGACAAAATCACACAGGGAATTACTTATAAATACAGCACGTCCCTCTAGTGGTAACATGTGACCCAGCCGACACATAGGGAAGAGACGCTATAATAAAGTTAACAGGAATATAAAGTGCTAAGGGATGCCGCATGAGCCCAAGTTTTTAACTTGCACTATTTGTTCACTTGTCCTTGTTATATGTTACATGTAGTCTGTCATATTTTCGCAGCTCCCTCTTTTTTATGTGATAAACTATTAAAGGTTACTTTTTAAGTCGTCTTATTATATTGTGGTGCACCACTACCGTGACAAACTTGTTCTTTCCTTCCAATTTCTACCTCAATAATTTGTCCAGTGGTAGCACACCCCCGAGCATCATTAAGATACCCAATTACAAATTTAACGGGGGGCCTCTCTCCTCATTTCCAATTGTTCAAAACTGAGATCACCGTCCTGTGCGATTTGACCCACCAAACAATCCCTATAATACGTAATGGACATTATGGTATGTGGCTTAACATATAATGGGCATTATGGTGTAAATTTTTAATGTGCGCACAATGTCCCTGTTTATGAATCATACTGTGCATTATTGCTCAATCCATTTGGTATAGTGTATATTTTGGCTCAATCCATGTGGCAAAATGTGAGTTTTGCCTTAATCTGTGTGGCATAATGTGAATTTTGAATCAATCCATGTGCCATAGTGTGAATTTGGATCAGTTGTTGTGAATTTTAAGTTAAGGCATACAATCAAAAAATCGGCAGCCCAGATACTACATAAGTACCGTTGAAAGTATTTACACAAATAGAGTCACACCCGTGAGCAGACCACCCAACCAGAACACTCTTAGAGGCAAATTCCTTCTCAAATGAGCAAAACCATGTGCACTGCAGGGGGGCAGATGTAACATGTGCAGAGAGAATTAGATTTGGCTGACTTATTTTGTTTCTGTGCAGGGTAAATACTGACTGCTTTATTTTTACACTGCAATATAGATCTCACTTTGAAGAAAAACCCCACCCAAATCTAATTATATCTGCACAAGTCACATCTGCCCCACCTGCAGTGCACATGGTTTTGTCCATTTGAGAAGGAATTTGCCTCTAAGAGTGATCCAGAATAAGGCCCTATACCAGTGGTTACCAAACTGCCTGACGTGGCACTCTGGGGTCCTTGGAATAATTACAGGGGAGCCTCGTGTTGGTGGTCCAGGAGTTTTTCAAATTGATCAGAGTTATAATGAAAACTAGTGCTTGTGGCTTCCCATCATACATGTGGACAAACAGAAGCAATTTCCATCTCTCTCACCACATGGGAAATGGTCATTGGGTCACCAGCATGTTGATCGACGGTCATTAGGTTGACATGCATTTAGGTCCACATGCAGGAAAGTCGACTTGACTTTAGGTCGACAGGGTCATTAGGTCGACACAAGCATTAGGCCAACATGGGGTAGGTCGACAGCCAAAGGTTGACATGGGGTTTTTAAAAAAATTTTGGAGCCAACATGTGCCGACAGGCGGTATTTCATGCCCTACCATCCACTAGCGCCTGGTGGGAGAATAAAATAGTGTAGCGAGCCACACAAGGGGACACGGTGCACTTTTTTTGTGTCCGTGCCGACATTCAGGACAAAAAAGTGTCAAAACTCCATGTCGCCCTTTTACATGTCTACCTAATTCTTGTGTCGACCTAATGACCTGTCAACCTTCAGTTATGTCGACCTTCATGCATGTCGACCTTCAGTGGTCCACCTAATGGTTACAGACTTAATGTATGCCTATCCAATTAACCCATTTCATACCAAGCCTTAAAAAGTGATAAAACAGAGAGATAAACCACTAATCAATCAGCTCATATCTATCATTTTTTAAACCCAGCCTGTGACATGGCAGTTAGCAGCTGATTGGCTGGTGGTTTAACACTCTATTTTATCACTTTTCAAGCTTAGTACATCTTTCCCTACGCAGGATAACGATATAGTTAACGATATTGTACATATCTAGTGTGTATGCACTATATCATACATCTGAAGGTGCCCATACACGATACAATATTTACGTGCGTTTTGAACTAGATCGCATCAAACTAGATCAAACTGCATGCGATTTGCGTGCAATGCTATCCGAAGCTAGTTAAAAAAGCAGGGGCTGCACAGACAATGGGCGGGATTCTCTAATAACCCCAGCCGCACATCGCCGGTATTCGCATTGTTAATAATCGTATATGCACTAACATATATGATTATTAACGCAAAGGACAGCTCTTGCGTTAAGAGCTGTCCTTTGCGTTGTGGCCAGCGATGTGCAGCGGGTCCACCCTCCCTGGACATAACCCGGCTCTCCTTCCTCCTCCCTGCACACAGAAGAGGTGCAGGGAGGAGGAGGTCACTGGTCCAGGCAGCACAGCAGGAGGCTGCCCGGACAGAGGTGAGGGGGGCGGCATGGATCGGCGGGGGGCGCGCAGGGCGGCAGGGGACGCAAAGGGAAGTCCATAGGCTTCTATGGGGCTATGCCATCTAGAAGTGGCATAACTCCCAACCCCACCCCGCAGTGAAGCCCTGGCGGTGGGGCTTTGCCATACCTCCCAACTTTGGCAGCTCAGCAGGCGGGACGCTGCTGCTGCGCATCGCAGGCGCGCCAAAATTTTCGGGGGCGTGGCCTAATTTGGGGCATGGTCTATACTCGTGGCTCTCCCGTGAGGCCACGCCCCCATTTTGCCGCTATGGGGGCATGACCTAGAGGCTCTGTGAGCCTCTAGCCATGCCCCCAGCCCCCTGGCTGCGGGAATAGACGCGGTGCACATGCGCACAGCGTTTATTCCCCGCTGCTTAGCAGCTGACAGGGGGGACTCCCAACAGCCCCCCCCCCACACCACGGGACACTGCCGCCCTGCGCGCCCCCCGCCGATCCATGCCGCCCCCCCAGCCCCCCAGCCCCCCCCCCACACCACGGGACAGGCCCTGATAATCGGGACTGTCCCGCTAAAATCGGGACAGGTGGGAGGTATGCTTTGCTGCATATGAAATTGCGGTAAAACCCCCGGAAAAAAAAGTTTTTTTACGGCATGTTTTGTTTGGAGCATCTCGCCCTTTATGTGCTGCGCGATGGGATGCCCGCAGAAGCATGCATCGCATTGCACGGCACCCTCGCACCGTGCACGGGCACCTTGAGAACTCTGGCAACATCGCTGGCGATATTGTTCAGTGTGTGTGCACTATTTTGTTCATCTATGAGCTCTGGGGCATCATTAAATTAACGATATCATATCCAAGTGTGTACCCTGCCCATCACTCTGAGTCTCCAGGGCTTAGTGATGTCATGCAATATGGTGCCCTGGGGCGGGAGCTGGGGAACCCAGTGTGACCCGGAACAGTGAGTGACGGACCAGTTGGGGGCCGCTGAGAGGCGGAAAGATAGATAGGGCGGGGCCGTGATATAACGGTATTATTCCCTGACAGCTAGAGAGTGAGACGTCCCTGTTTTCATAGCCTCTCTGATTGGCCACTGCCAGCCGCTACCTAATCCGTGAGATACGCCCCCTAACATCCTCCCGCCCGCCGCCCCTACACAGAGCTGGGAGCCATTCACCAGGCACCGGCCCCGCCCCCTGTCGTCCTCATCCTGTAGCAGGGGGCCGCTTCTCATTCACCGTCGTCCTGTCCCCGCCCCTCCCTGCTGCTGGCTGTGCCGTACGCCTGACTCGCTGGGGGAAGGGAGAGAAGGAAAAAGCTCTAGTCGCTGCCAGTCTATTCCCGACACTACTGCAGCCATGGGGAATTGTCACACGGTGGGACCCAATGAGGCGCTGGTGGTGTCTGGTAAGTTCCCGGATGGACAGTGTGTTATTGTTCCCTGTTGTCACCTAGGCAGTGACAGCTACTGCAGCATGTTCGCTCCACACAGTGCTGCTTGGGGTGGGGATATAAAATATCGGCTACAAGCCATGATGTAGGCCCGTGGGCACTGCACATCTGATGTGTACCATACTTGTTGTCCCTAGGATACACCCCCATTATCCGTGTTGTGTGTCTCCATCTGTTGTTGCAGCAGTAGTAGTGGGGGAAACCTGTGGCGGGGGAGGGATGGAGCCCAACATGGTGTGTAATGGCTCCTCTGAGATTGCTATACCACCACCCAACATGCCAGGAGGGTGCCTGAGCTCTCATTCCATTGCCTGCAGCATCATGTGATGTCAGTGTGCATTATTGTGGGTTTAGGTTTCCATCATGTGGAGCAGTGTATGTATATAGACAGCTATAGAACGGGGTTGCAGGGAGTGGCAGTGCCTGGGACTGGTTTATTGCAGAGCAGTCAATGTTATTCCCCAGTCAGTCCAAGGAATTGACCCTTTCAGTGCTGGGGTGGATGTACTTACAAGTTTCTGCTGCAGCTCCCCCTAGCACTAATTTGGGTTAAAAAGGGTTGGGTGATAACAAAGGCGTTGCCGTGGGGTGGGAGCAAGTGGAGGAGATGGAGATGCACAAATGTCATCTTTCTATCCCTATCTGTAACCAAGAAAAGTGCTGTGGTGTAGGCTGGTGCTATATAAACAAATTAATCTACCCGCCCCTGTTTTGTTATTGTATTGTTTGCAGAACACAGATTCTCAGATAGGGTAAATATTTATTTACAGTTTTTATTATTCTATATCTCTATCTTATTCTGTATCTCTATAGGGATTTCAACTCCTAAATATAACTCACAATAACAAGAAATGTGTTGGTAAAAAAGACAATGTAAAACTAATCTGAGACAATGTTCTCACAACCTTTAAATTCATAAGGAGTGGTTTGGTATAAACATGAGCTCAGTACCTGGTGTAATCATACACCCGTTAGGTTGTTTTTGTGAAACATTTACCATCATGCATGGATGTGCTAATCAATATAGTCAAGTAACCCTGATGTAGAGCAGTTAATATATTCTGTCACCCACAATCAAAGATTTAGTGGAAATATTTTCTGGCTTGGCTGGGATTGCATACTGTACATTGGGGCAGATGTATGAAGGGTCGTTATGGGGGAGAAGGGGTATCCGCGTGCGTTATGTGCACTGATACCGCTTCTCCCCATGTGTGAAGTAGCCGGTGTGCGCTAAATGACAGGGGTGCTGTGCGCCCCTGTCCTTATCAGTGCTGCTGTCTAAATGATAGCAGGGCGAATGTATGAATGGTCAGTAGCGCTGACATTGTCGGTTCAAGGGAAATCACATGCGACTTCTCCCCTCAGAGAAGTCGCCCTAGTTTATGGGCACCTTTTACATTTCACATGATCACATTATACTCCAGAAGATACGCCCACAAATCTTTTGGTTTTGGTAATGATACTCTGCTGAAAACACGGGACTGCGCATCGCCCTTCGAGCTATGAAGTGATCGCTACATGTGTAGGCCCCTTTAGCCTTAAGGCCCCCCATACACTCCGGATTCAGCTGCAATTTGGGCTCTTTTCCTGCGTTTACAGCAATCAGTCGCAGGAAAAGAGGCCACATTGCAGTGGTGTCCCATGCAATGCGCGGTCCTGAGCGCATCGTATCGGACCCTTTAAAGTCGCCCCGGCAGGAGAAGCAATCTGCAGAATTGCTTCTGGCTCTGGACAGGCTTGGCGGGAATTGCATGCGATACATCGCATGCAGAAGAACTGCATGTGATATATCGCATCAGTTCCTGTCGCCCTGGAAGGTCCCAGGTGACTCATTGAAGAACTACAGGTGACATTTCTGAGGAGAGAAGTCGATACAGTGTATAGGGGCCTTAACAACCAACTTCGCTGCGCCCATACTTGAGCGTAGGCACATGAATACAGAGGACCAAATGTACTAAGCCTTGGAAATTATGAAATGGCGAGTGATAAAGTACCAGCAAACCAGCTCCTTACGGTAATTTTTCAAACCCAGCATGTAACATGTCATGAGCTGATTGGCTGGCACGTTATACCCTTTTATCACTTTTCAAGCTTAGTACATCTGGCCCAGATTATGGATTGAGGTGTATGTATACTGTACCTTTGCTGATATAGAACTAAGGTATAGGGGTCGATCCTATTAGCCGCAATGAATTTGTGGTGCGAATAGTTTTTAGGGTAGCGAGCTATTTTTAGTGAATTTGGGCTGAAACCAGCATGCAAAGGGTGAGAGATCGGTATATATATATTTCATTCATACATGATATTTCAGCAAGGTCCTTTAATGCAAATGATTATCAAAGTTCATTTCTAACTAGGGAGATGAAGTTTATGTTGACTGAGCTCCTGGTGTTAGTTGCCGTAAAGTGTGTCTCCCTTTGGGTAAGTGTGGGCGCAATGGAGCCACTTAAATAGCTCCAGGCACTTAATCCAGTAGCTACATCCCCACGATACTATTTGAATTACACAATTGTTTGTTCCTGTTTTATTACTTAATCCCCAATACACCATAGAAGATAAAGTGAAAGACATCTTTCAGAAAGCCCGTTAATGACCCCCTCCCTTGTCCAGCATGTCAGGACTCCGTTAACGACGGCCATGCTGCAGCGACAACACGGCCTTCACTTACCTCCGAGCCGGCATCCCGATGGGCCGCTGCCGATATCGAGGTTGGTGGGGTTGCCTAGTGTGCATGGGGCTTTACTTTACAAGTGCATTATCTCTGCCTTGAATAATTTTATATGAAATTGTGGGTACTCTTATGTTAGTTGGGCGCCCAGTAAGCTATTTGCTTAGTTTTACGCATCCCCTCGCCACGCTTCGGGCTCGCTGCGCTCGCCACACTATATAAAATCAACTCCATGCCGACATGGATAGTGGGGGTATGAGCGTACTTACTATAGTGGGCGCCCAACTAACATATAAGTACCAAATTGTGTAGTAGTCTGGTTGGTTAGGTGAAAGTTTGGTTTTATGTGAGATTTTATTGCCTGAAATTGCTACACTCAATTGTGTAATGGTAAAGTCACTGTATAACAGCTGTATATGTTTTACTAGTTCAACACCTGTTTTCATGTGAGGGAATGTTAAATAATTTATGACTATAATACTAAGTGGAATAAATTATCATTGATCATTTAAGGGTTTATGTGCGCAATCCCCAAAAAATTAAAATCAGGATTGTTTTTCCGCTCTGGCAAGTATATCCATAACCTCTCATCTATATACAGCTGCCAGCTATTGCTGGGGCTTGTTAGTGTGGGCTGATGGAAGGGTATAAAAAAGGCAGTCAATAGGTCGGCCTAAGGGTGGGTTTATTAAAGAGTTTTGTTTTCGTTTATTTTTTTGCAAACTTTTTCATTATTTACAATCCATGAGGACTATATAATTGGGAATAGACGAACACTCAGGGGAGGTAAAGGATGAAGCCAAGAGTAGGGTCAGAAGAGGGATATCCTAAAAAGATTAGTAGATAAAGGTAAGGCGTACTACTGAATAAATAGAAAAAATATGCTTGAGAGGCCAGGGGGCTTCCTTCTCGCTACAGACCTGGGCTAGCTCCTCCACTGCCACAGCGAGCGCGTAATGTCAGCGTTTTTTGTGTCCCAAGTGACTGAAAATGGCAGTCCTACAGGATATCAAGTGGTATGTTTTCTTTACTCTATAGCAGGCATGTCAAAACTAAGGCCCTCCAGCTGTTGTGAGACTATAAGTCCCATCATGCCTTGCCAAATTTTGCTATTAGGGAATGCTAAAACTATGGCAAGGCATGCTGGGATGTGTAGTTTCAGAACAGCTGGAGGGCCACAGCTTGGACATGCCTGCTCTATAGTATGGGTTGCTTCAGACAGACGGCACAACCCTTATGTAATGGGCACAATGTAAAAAATGCTATATGGACACCAAACATCCTAATTTTCACACATTTCTCCTCACAACGCCAAGGGATGCAAGCTTGAATGCATCCCCATGCAACTAACTAGCAACTACTCTACTGCTATGGGTCTTCATTAGGCCTTAAGAACCCAGCATGATCGTGAATTCCAATGAATTGGTCGAAGGAACCAATATATGACATTTAAACATGTGTGAGATGCCAAGATCTGTGGCAGGGCAGGAGTCATTTATAATCTATAAATAACATAATAAAGTAACAACAGCAACTCCAGGGCCTCTTGGCACCACTGCTGACAAATCAGGAATGCCTACTTTCATCATCTGTAAGCATTTGGCATCCTCTAGTAAAGAAAAATGTAGAAGATGACCCCAGCCTCTGATCACAAAAATGAGTACCAACATTTCAGAGGGAAGGGGAGTATATTTTGCTCATGGTAGATTTTTTAATAAATGCTTAATGAACACAGAGAATGCAGTAAAACAGCAAAGTACATTGGATAGTGATTAGGGTTTCCATTTTTTTCTCCTCATCAATGCCTTGTACATCTCACCTGGTTCCAAATTAAGTGCTACCTGAAAGCAGGCGAGTTTGCTCAACCTCTAGTACGCTCTATGTGTCCACTGACCTTGCTAACCTCTTGTCTTATCACGTACACTTCTGAATGTTTGGCATCCATTTTGAGTAAGTAAAGACGTCAGCCTTGGCCATAGAGGGGAGAAGACGAGCTGGCACCAGTAAGGCTTCCTTACTTACATTATACAGCTAAAGATCATTTTTACCAGTAAGGCTTCCTTACTAACATTATACAGCTAAAGATCATTTTTTTTTTTTTACAAACATTAATGTATGTAACAACACCATAGTGCTTTAAAAAAATGGGAATAAAGCGTTATAAAACAAGACTGGGTAATATCGCGCACACACAGGTAAGAAGGCACTGCTCGGAAGCCTGCAGTCTTGGCTTGTGTATATGACTGAATTGTGTGAGAGAATGCAGCCTTGCAAGTTAATATCTTGCATTTATTTACAGGAAAACAAATCATGTGCTACAGTAATATCTGTGAAGACTCTTACACGATTGTTTGTTTTTTCTGTAAACAACTCGCATCAGGAACACAAAGGTTGTCATTTATTTTCAGTATTTCCTTGTTCATTGTTCGAGTTTCACCCACTGTGTATTTGATGATTGAAATACTTTTAGGAATGTCACATTTCTTCATTTTTGTTGAGTAAAATTTTAATTTCTTTGTTAAAATATAAATGTATATATTATTTATTTTAGGCTTATGTGACTTATTGAAACCTAGATGTAGGGAACATCTATAATATAACAAACATATCAATGGTAATTTATACACTGGTGCTAGACTAATATGTAATCCTTTCCACCACTGGACCATGTCACCACATCGTTTGTCATATGCCTTAATTTCTCCTCTTGCTTCCTGACCTCAGATCCCCTGCGGCTTCTGTTTCTTCCTCCCCTTTTATTAGGTAAGCTACTATGAGCAAGGCCACAATCCCTCCACATTCCCTCCTGTCTCAACGTCTACTACTGTTGCTCAACAGCTACACTACTCACCTCATATCTTGTCCATTTTTGCCCCGTTATTCCCTCTCTCTATTGTCTTTATTTTATACCACTAAGCACTTACAGTGGCTTTAAACCTGTTAATTATGCCCTAGCCTATGGGTTTTGGTTTCAGCTTGCTATTGTACTGTGTACTGTCTTTTTTTTTTTTTTTTTTGTCCCTCTTTATGGCAATACAGCGGACATGTGGCACCCTATAAATAAAATATAATAATTATACTCTGTTATCAAAGTATGTAATCATCTGGGATTATCAGTTAATGTCAGTATTTAGTCTGCCATTAGACATGGAACAAGCCTCTAGACCAGTGGCTCCCAACCTTTTTTTCTCTCCCGTACCCCTTGATTAGGCTTTTCATTTATAAGTACCCCTCCTCACAATTTGAAATTTCCACAGTACTTGTGAGTGTAAGTGAGCAGTATGCATGTCCTAATATTAAGGAGTAGCCGTGGACTAGTATATGGTCAGGAATCAGGTCCGTCCTTGTCTGGCCGCTGGCTGTGTATTGTCTCCAGAGTTCCCGCTAACGCCTGTAGGATTAATGCTTCTTCCACCCATGTCAGTGTGGGGCAGATGTTCACAGGTAGCTCTCAGTGAATTGCTGGTTGGACAAAAGCACGAGTAGACGCTGATGACACTGCAGATGGGACTGGAAACAAAACAACGTGGCTTGTTTCCATGTCAATGGTAGACTTCTTTTGCCATTGGGAGACTTTTTCCTTCTTCCGCCATTGCCAATATTATTTCCAAGTACCACCAACTGGTCTGCAGAGGGTTACTAGTACCCCAGGTTAGGAACCACTGCTCTAGGATACTGGATGAGTCAGAACATTGCTAGAAAAATGTTCTATGTACCAATTTGCCTAAAATAAGGCTTTGCCATCATTGACCAAATTATGAATTCTTTAAGTACAAAATGCGTCCGCGAGTGCAGTTACACAGGAGGTGAGTCTTGAAGCAAGATAAGTCCCGGGGGCCCGCCCATCATTAATCACATCTGCAATATGGACTAGGTGCTATAGCGGCCAAGATTACATTGCAGAATGCATTCAGATGGATGAATAGTTTAGCAGCGAGGCCGTCCCTGCGGTGTGCTAAATGTATTGCCGGGGCTGCTGCGCATGCGTTATCCCTCCTCACCGCACATGCTTGGTGAGTTTTCCATTGGAACCCTCTGCTGGCTGCAAGTGAAATGAGTAGCCCATAATCTGCAGTCTAAGATGGCGGTAGCTGTAGTAGGAAGTCTCCGGAATGCTCTGTGCCCCCATCTATCTAGGGGCCCCCTGTGGTTGCCATGTATTTTTAAGAAACTTTTTTTTTTAAGCTAAAGGGTTTGGGATCATGGGAGTGGGGTAGTGTTGCAGCTTCACCTATCGGCCATTATGACAATGCTTAATGGTACATTACTGAGAGTTGACCAAGTCCCATGAGATTTTGCACAAGAGCTGAGATTGGTCGAGCTCATCATATGCTTCTCAGGCCCATAGAGGACAGCAGCAGCAGCGGCCTTGTGATGGTAGTGTTTTTAATCGACTCTGAGCTCCTACAATTTCTGCCCCCTGCAGTTACCCATTGACCACGTTTATACTGCCTTTTACTCTGTGTTTTGACAATGTAATATTCTCCCGTGCAGTTTGCGGCCAGTAATGGCAAGTGGGAAGGGCCTCCCTGTCTAAAGTGACCCGGGCCCCCGAAGGCTTAATCCGGTCCTGGAATGAACGGTGCAGGGTGCTGGAATGAACACATCTCTGTAGGGAAATAAGATCTTAAGCAGGTTAGCATATGCGATCATTAGCAGTGCAGAAGGAGGTACGTACCTATCTCTTCCTGCAGTTGCTAAAACTGTGATGGCAGTACTAGAATAACTTTGACCATTGATCTACATTTCATCTCTAACTAAAGGCCCATACGCACTGGGCACCTTTTAAGCTGAATGTCGCTCAAAACAGCATCATTGCCAGGAAAGCCGTTCATCTGCTGGTAATACCAGCAGATGAGCGGCTTTGAGGAAGCCTTTGCATAGTGCTGCACTATGCAAATCCGTCCTCTCCCAGCTGACGGCGCCGGGCAGGGGGAAAGCCGCTCAGTGTGTATCTCCCCCCCCTAGCAATGATAGCGATCAAGGCCAAGGAAAACGTCATATATGATGCATTACTTGGTCTCACTGTGCAGTTTTGCAGAAGTTCATTTATTAGGTTCTTTTCATTTCCCTATAAAGATGCAGATGTATAAAAGGCATTTTCTGTGAATCTCATCCCCCACTACAGTGTTCCTTATGAATTTGTCATAGGACACGTATTATGGTAGTCAAGGCTAACCCGTGACCATGGTTGTGAAAGGTCTCGCAGTTATGGAGCAACTTTGTGGCTTTGTGTCACTTTGGGAATTTCTGTTTTTAACTGACTTTATTGTAATTACTTGGTGTCTTGGTGCCATCACAGGAATGCAATGTTTGTGCACTTAAATATTTCCCTTTGTCACTATTAGAAGGTGTATACTTTCTTGATATATTTAGACATGCACTGCATGAGTCAAATGTATGGAAAATTGGGTGATAAATCAAGGGGTATCAGTTATTGTTTATTACAAGAAGTCCTTAAGGTGGCAGCCATTCATCAGAATAACCCGACACCCCCCCCCCCCCCCCCCCCCCCCCCCCCCAACAACAAGATCATATGCAGGTCATACGATCGTTCGAACGAGCGATCACATATGTGATAAAAGCACATACGATCTGCTTACGACCGTAGGGAATGCCAATGGATCATACGTGCAGCATTTATGATCTGAGGATCGACCCGCAGGACCACACATTGTACCGATATTCTTAACGATGTGCACACAATCCATCACACAACCCCTCAGAATTGTACTTCAGGCCTGATCTTGTCCAGGTGTATGGCCAGCTTTACTTCAGTGCGGAGGAGGCTATACAGATTGTTTTGGTTGCCAATGGCAAGATGTGATTACTGACCACGCACACTGGTGACACTAGGGCAAAAGTAGGCAACCTGTGGCTCTCCATCTGTTGTGAAACTACACATCCCAGCATGCCATGCCACAGTTTTAGCAATCCCTAATAGCAAAACTATGTCAAGGCATACTTGGACTTGTAGTTTTACAAGAGCTGGAGAGCCACATGTTGCCTGCACTAGGTTAAACCAGCCAAGTGTCAATTGCATTAAATCCCCTGTTAAAGTACAGCTAGGGCTGTATTGCTCTTATGTTGGGTATACACTACGTGATGAGTGTAGCCAGCTTATGCGATGCATGATGTGACCCGCTATTGTTATATGCATACACACTTTTGCACGATTAGGCACTTGATGTGCCAAGTTTTGCATAGGATACATCACATACAATGTATCCTATGCAACTCCCGGGGAGCTGCAAGGTGGATGAAGCAGGGAGGCGGGGGACATTGAGGTGGCAGGGATGCTGCGAGGCGGCTGGTGGGGGATGCTGCTAGTAGAGCAGGGGACGCTGCGAGGGACAGTGAGACAGAGGTGGCATTAACGTAGAGCCGGGCAAGGGGAGCCGGGAGCTGTCAGTACTGAAAAAAAAAAGCCCATACAATGAATGGGCAGTCTGTGATTGGCTGAGCACTCTCTCAGCCAATTGCTGACTGGCTGAGAGAGCGCTCAGCCAATCACAGGCTGCCCATTCATTGTTCTGCCTTTTTTTTTTTCAGCGCTGACAGCTCCCGGGTCCCCCTGCCCGGCTCTACATTACTACCGCCGCTGTGTCCCCCTCAGCATCCTCTGCCCTACTAGCAGCATCCCCTGTCAGCTGCCTCGCAGCGTCCGCCGCCCCCCTGCTCCCTCCACCTGCTCAGAGCACTGACTGCTCCCTGCTCAGTCTCCCTCGCTGGCATCCGCCGCCTCTGTGTCCCCCACCAGCCACCTCACAGAGCCCCCTGCCCAGCTGCACATAAGATTTAGCAAATCTTATGTGCAGCTGGTCCGACCTCCCGACTCCAATTTTGAAGCGCACGAGACTGCACATCGGGTCGGACCGGGTGTCTAAACATGCGATTTGGCCCGATTTCACTGCCTGATCCACCTGAATCGGATGAAATTGGGACCAAATCGCATAGTGTATGGGGGTCTTTAGACTGGTGGTTCTCTATCTGTGGACCCCGACCATCTTCGCATGGGGTTTCTGATCGTTGGGCTAATGACTTCTCTCTAACCTCAGTCAGTGATTCAAAATCTATTGAATTGTATGTTACTACAGACTCCTCACATCACTGGCTTAGAGATCTGAGGCATCGTCAGCCAACTCTGTTGCCATCGCAGTGCTCTGCCTCTTTTGTCCTGACCAGCAGTAGTTGGCTGCACTCCTGGCACCATCATCTACACGCAGATGTCAATTGGGGGCACATGACTGAAGTGCCACATACTTTCCCGCTGGAACTATGCATCTCCCCGTGTATTGCATAACATGAGGATACAATAGAACCATAATAACATTTAAAAAAACAGTTTTAGATTTTGCAAACTTTAGCAGAACTTATAACAATGGAAGAAATTACTTTAAATTATAAACGTTTACCATAAAACATGTCAGTTTACCATATAACAACAGTAACATTATATATTTCTATCAATTACACTTTCTTGCAAAACTATTCTATAAACGGATACATTTGTTACCTAATAAGCTCCGCCCTTCCACCTTCCTGCTGGCCTGTATCCGCTCAGTGCTTTAAAAATTCCATGCTAATAAGACTAGCAGTACTGGTGCATTACCACCAGCGCGGTTACCAAACCACCATGCAAATTGTGTGTGCCCCTTCCCCCACTCTCACCTGACAGCTAAAACAGAGCCTGCTCAGCTAGGTAGAGCTTCTGTAGCTCAGCCTTGATGCAGGACGCACGCACGCGATCCCAGTTGGAGCCTGCCCGCTGACACGGCTTCCAGTCCAGTAGCAGAGCTCCATGCACCTGGAGCAGGACAAGCGCACCTTCACCTCACTAAAAGCCGAAGAACCGGATGCCCGTTGCACATCCCTGCTTGCAAAGCTGCGGCTGGGAGCACAGACTTGGGGCATACAAAGGCAGCGCTAAGAAAGGCTTACCTTCCAGAGCTCAGGTGAAGCCAGCAGTAGGGATCGCAGCAGGGGCCTCTATACACAGGCTACATTCTTTCCTGTCACCCAGAGACCCAGACCCCTTTTCTATAATAAGAGGGGAAGGACTCCTGATATATGTCTAGAATTTAAGGAAAAATAAATGAAACCTACTAGGTTTACGATCCCTTTTTCTCCCTTCATCCTTTGCCAAAATCCATATATGAGATACCATTTTAAAAATTACGTTCTCCGCTTCAAAAATATTGTTCTTTTACAATTGCACATTGTATTGTTTGTGTGTGTGTGTGTGGTATGTATGTATGTGTGTGTGTGTATATGTATGTATGTGTGTATATATATATATATATATATATATATATATATATATATATATATATATATATATATATATATATATATATATATATATATATATATATAGAGAGAATACCCTTTCAATGCGCTACAGGAAATATATGGGCAGCAGCTATGTGGGTCCCCCCTGTTAGTGGGGGGAAAAGGGGAAGAATAGCAGAAAATGGACAAAGTGCGCCCTCTTGAAATATATCCACCACCAATAGAACAAATGGTGACAATGCGGTCACAATACAACAAATTTAATGTATAAAACAGATAAAATATAACAATAAAACAATTTATTCATCTGTGTGGAGTCATGGATTCTAAAACGGTCAATCATGCACAAAACCCAACGCGTTTCGTCGTTAAAACGACTTCCTCAGGGGTAACCGTCTAGGTGGTGGAAATAAGCATTATTATTTTTTATTTTTACACTAAAAGGTTGAGATATTGCAAAGACCCAAATGGTCAGTATTGAATGTTCATTTAAAGGTACATACCCACAAGTAACTGAATAACTCTCAGTCAAAGTGTAATACAGCTTTCATTAGAAAGAGAGAGAGTGGATCCTTAGCAGATCTCAATCCTTATGCCTGTCAGCATCTAAAACATGAACTAAACATATACAATATGTCAGGGAGGGAGCAAGATAGGACAGAGGGAATAATGACGATAATAAATGGAATATGGACATACCAATTTCCATACCAAATGAAAGATGGAAGATGGAGTAATGTCCTGAAGTGGTTCAGAATTACTCTTAAGTGTGGTACAAACGGACCTAAAATAATGATGGATCATGTAAACCATAAATATGTACCCAACAGAACAGTAAGATCTAGGTAAAATTAGATAAATTAATGTAGATCTAATTTAATAAAAATGTGGAAGTTAAATCATAAATTAAATAAAAGGAATGGGCGCTTCTCAATAAACAACACAAGACAGAAAAAATTATTATTAGTATTAGGGACAGACACTCCCCAATAAATGCCAGATATACGAACATAAATTATTTCTAGGTGCAAATAATCACCAATAGCAATTGTGTGTATCATACACTAACCAATAGCAATTTGTGTGTATCATACACTAACCTCACAATCAATGTGACATGCTCACAGCAGGGAGCAACAGATCAAAAAATAGTTATATTCCAATGGATCTGATAAAAATGAATACACCACATTTAGGACACAGATGGCCAAGTGTCAGATATACAACACAGATGTAAACATAATACAAGCCATAGTTCTTTGGAGAGAAAAAACCAGTTCTCACATACCTCACTCATTTAGTTAAGCAGCCAGATCGGGGACCAGACTCCATGTAATTAGTCTGGAGTAGCTGGCCGGTTTATATGGAGATTACCTTGTGACGTCACTTCCTATGTGGAATAGAATTAAGGAATAAGAATAGAGGCATAAACGGGACAAGATAATAGACCCCGTAGCCTTAGAAGGATCCAGGATGCCTCATAGATCGAGGCTATATAAGTGTGGAGACATACTGATTATTAAAAGTCTGTAAAGCACGGGGAAATCCCGCGTGCGTTCCATTTTGCGTTCCAAAGTCACTTCCGTGATGTGACTTCCGCCCGGCGGAATCAGGACGCACAGTCAGTACTGACGTCACTTCCGATAGGACATGCAGGCCGGAATATGCGTTCCAATTCAGCGGTGAAGCATATCCGGCTTGCGTTCCAATGTTGTTAGCGTTACTATTACAGCGTCGGCATTATTGACAAATGTGAAGTCTAGAACAGGGGTAATTTAACCCATAGCCTCCGCTGGTCACTGGTAGGATATAGATGATAAAGCATAGTTTTATATGCGCTGGTTACATTATAAATTATACATAGCTATATGCGCTGGTTACATTATAGATTATACATAGCTAAAGTGCCGGTAATAGGACCTGGATGTTTTTCTCTCCAATTACACATAAAAAATACATTTTACCACTGGGGCATATATATATATATATATATATATATATATATATATATATATATATATATATATATATATATATATATATATATATATATATATATATATATATATATATATATATATATATATATATATATATATATATATATATATACATACACACACACACACTTCTACATATTATCAAATAAAATAATATTTAATTTACTATCTTATTTATAGGCCTATAGTATAGATTTCATTGTGCGCATTCTCACTGCACCCAGACAGCATCACATTTAGTTGAACTGGTTAGACACCAAACTTTCCTTTACTAGGCTGAGGATAGAACATATAGTAGCTGTTATGGGGCAGACAAGGTTGTGTGTCTGTGCATATTGCACTGGTTGCATTTTAAATAGGGATATTTCCATCAACATTTTATAAACCTTGTATCCAACTAAACACAACAGGGTTTGGATGTTGGTTACAGAGCAATATATTATAATTATGTGAAAGCAACCAAATTAAAGTATTTTCCTTGTGATTTTTTTTTTCTACAAATAGAAATGGCAGAATCGGAATTCATTTAGTACTGTAATTTATTATCACCCCTTCACTGATCTAGATTGCTATTTTGAGCAATAATGGATTTCCAACTTCCTCAGTTTATTATTTATTAACTGTTTCTTATATAGCGCACAAATATTCCGCAGCGCTTTGCAGAGAATATTTGAACATTCACATCAGTCCCTGCCCCAGTGGAGCTTACAATCTATATTCCCTGCCACATGTACACGCACATTCATTCTAGGGTTTATTTTGTTAGGAGACAAACAACCTACCAGTATATTTTTGGATTGTGGGAGGAAACCGGAGTACCCGGAGGAAACCCACGCAAGTACGGGGAGAATATACAAATTCCACACAGTTAGGGCCATGGTGAGAACAATGAACAATTGTTAACTTTATTAGAATACACTACTAGGGGGTGTTATAAAAGAGACATAGTAATTAGGTAATCATTTAAATCATCACCAACATGCATTAGGTCAGCAGGAAAATAGTAGACAGAAAAACATTTTTGAGTGTCATTTTGTATGTTTTATCATCTAACCACAGTTAAAACTTGTACCTTTTGCAGTCCCGCCACACATCATGCACAGAGGCTTTTCGCTGTGCTCACCAAAGGTTACTATTCCCAGCCATAGTCCACTAGGAAATAGGTGAAGAGAAACGTTGACAAATATGTGAAAAGCCCCAAAACGCTCTAGGATTTTTTTAGGGCAGGGTACTTTTTTTTTAATCGGGACTGCACATTTTATATTAGAAATTCACATTTGAAGCAGAAATATATAGAAAAAATGTACACTGCACTAGGATTGTGTCCATTAAACATTGTCATTCTCTGCTATGCCTATTACATATTGTGTCGTAATGACAATTACACATTATACCCCACCGTAATACCCATTACTCCTGATGGCACACCCCAAAAGTTATCGGCATGTCAGTGCGGTGGGGGGCAGCAGAAGGGCGCACGGTGCCACATACAAAAAGGGCAGGGTGCATTTTGAGGTTTTGCACCCTGCAAAAGAAGCTTAGAAGGAATACTACACTTGTGACGACCATATGGGTGTTTAACCATGGGGTTGACCTATTGACCGTACGTGGACACTGTACATTGGGGCTGCACTATTGGCCCATATGCATGTTGACACCATGATGAAACCATTATTTCCCCTCTATCGGCAATAATTGTTGCCCACTTTAGCAATCAAATAGTTTTGTCCTAATATTATTATATAAATATCGCCTAATATATTCATAACATTATTATGCCAATAAGGTAGGAACTTGATTATTTTTTGGGATGAAATAATGTTAAATTAATACGTATAGTGGGTTTTTTTTTTTTTTTATTATTATGGTATGCCGCATTGGCACGAATTTTTAGGTTTACTTTATAATCCTTAGAACGGGTCCTATAAACGAAAATACATCTGATTATTTCAGAAATCCATAAAATAAGCAATGGAAGACTTGTCCAATGTATGGAAGCGTGCATCAACATTTAAATTCCCTGTTTTGCTGATGACTGGGTTAGATTCATGGCAAAATCCAAGATGTTGGAAATTCTTTACCCAATTCTGACCCAAAAATGATTGGTTTGGGTCAGTCATGGATTTATTTTATTTTTTTTGCAAATATATGTTTATTGGTTTTAGAAATTGTTACAAAATTATAGCATCCAATGGTAATGTAATCAACAAGCCAGAAAGTACAGATCACATGTTATAAGGACAAGATAATAAAATATTATATCCTGACAAATTGACTAAGTCTGAATAATTTGAATTGTACACATATCGCGCCTCTGGAGCACATAACACATAAAAAAGCTTAAAAGATAAAAGACAGAATGAAGGGGGGGATAGTAGTTAGGGAAGGAAGATAGGGGGGGGGGGGGGGAATTGCGGCTGGGGTCCACAAAAGTTTTTTAGACTGCCAATTAGTTATTGGCTAAGAAGACCTGTGAAGTCTTAAACTCCATCCACGGGAACCATATTGCTGTAAACTCCTGAGTACGTTCAGGGGGCACTCATGTCCTCCATGGACATATACAAATCTATTAAACCATTCTTTAATCGTGGGAGGGGATGTGGAACACCAGCGTACTGGTATGACCGCTTTTGCGGCACCATTCAAAAATTTCAGTAGGGATTTTTTATAGGAACTCACCGATCCGGGGTACAAATTAATTAACCAGAACGTGGGAGTCGTAGGGATTTCTTTGCCCACAATAGACTAAGTAAGTGACATAACTTGATCCCAAAAAGGGCGGAGCAGTCTACATTCCCACCAGATATGAAGAGGAGAGCCAGTCTCCTCGTTACATCTCCAGCACATGTTAGATGTACCAGGGAACATTTTCGCTATTGTGAGGGGGCATCTATACCAGCGAGAGAGAACTTTAAACTGAGTTTCAATTACAGAGTAGCTGAAGGAGCTAACAAATGTGGCCTGGAACCTTTTTGTCCAAGTCTCTACGTCTAAATCAATAGTAAGGTCCCTGCTCCAGGCCTGGGCATAAGCAGGCAGTGTATTGTACTTGTGTTCTATCAAGAGTCCATAGCCCCTTGACAAGAAATGCGTCGGGCGTAATGGTGCGAGACACATATTCTCAAAGGGCGTCAAAGCTCTGCTGGCAGCCACACGCACCTCCCTCCCCTGCGCATAATGTTTGAGTTGGAGGTATCTCCAGAGCTCTGATGAAGTTAACCCCCACTTGTCCTGTAGGGCAGAGAAGGGCATCATCTTATTCCCATCCATCAGCTGGCCCACCCGCTGTACCCCTTGTCGTTGCAAAGTATCGAATATTGAGTTGGCAACTCCGGGGTGAAAACCAGGGTTGTCAAACAATGGGGTAAGGGGAGAGAGTTGAGTCATGGATTTTTTTACATACTGTATTTTGCCAATTTCCTGACAAATCACTGATCTTTGATGTTTGCCAATTGCCATCAAAGAATTGCCTGGTAGATGAATGGGCTGCGTAAGTGTATTGCCCAAGTTCCAAAGTTCTGAATGTCCAGATGTATAATGAAAATGCATTGTTTTTGCTTAAACTACATGCAGGTTCGGTAAGAGATAAATACGTGTTTTCCACAGCACACTGAATGATATCAGTAACCAGATTTCAATACTACATGATGATAATAGAATTCTTTAACATTCAATTAAATTCATTATTATTATTTTTTAATCACTTGAAACCTGTGCAATAGGGAGCCCTAATACACCGAGAAGCCTTGATGACGGGGGCTTATTAATTTGTTTACAAATATATGTGAAGTCGTATATAAAATGATATATATTGTATGTAACAAACAGAAGCATCAGAATTGCACCAAGTTACCACATACAAGGTCGATGTTTTCAATACCGCTCAGGCATTTTTATCATGACTGGTGGATAACACCGCAATAAAGTAGCAGAAAACATGCAGATTGGGGTTTTACAAACCAACTTATATTGTGGGCGTGTTTGTTTCATCCTTCTAACCAATATGTGGCACTTTGATTACCACCAAAATATGTCTCAAGTCTGGTGCACAAAATAAGGTCTATACTTTTTGAGACCTGCATATAGTCGTAAAACACAATGTCCTAAAAACAAACATTTTTCTATTACTGTACATTGCATTTAACCCAGGAGATGCAACTTTCTGGGACTAATACTGCATATAACCCTCACTCACTAGTAAAGGTACCCATACACGGTGCGTTTTCTTCGTGCAATGCGCGCTCCCACAGGCATTGCATCGCATAGTACAAAAAGTATGTGCTGCCTTCTGATCGCATCGCACACAAAACGCATGCGATGCGATCCAGCACATAACGGGTGCGATAATCGCACCATGTATGGACACCTTTTAGATTTAATGCAAAATTCATCGGGTTTGTATGCATATGTGAGGTCTTGTTCTAAAGATGAAGAAATTTAATTTTACTCAACAAAAATGAAGAAATGCAACATTCCAATTAGCATTTCATACTTGAACACACGGTGGGGAAAACTTCAAACCGTGAACAAGGAAGTACTGAAAATAAATCGCAACCTTTGTGTTGCCTACAACAAATGTTTACTGGTAAGTCCTAGTGAAGGAAGATTCTTCTGACAGGAAGTTAATTCAGAAAATTACTGGAGCCGATCTGGTTTCTTCCAAATAAATGCAGAGTTCCATTTTGCAAGGCTGTGTTATAACACACCATTCAGTCTACACCCATACATTGTAGAAATCCAATTGGATTTCTACATTGTATGGTTGTTAGAAGAATCTTCCATTACTAGGACTTGCCGGCAAACATTTGTTGTAGGCAATACAAAAGTTACGATTTATTTTCAGTACTTCCTTGTTCACGGTTTGAAGTTTTCCCCACCGTGTGTTCAAGTATGAAATGCTAACTGGAATGCTGTCTGCTGACTACACATGTGATGTGATGACCTTCTGTAGTAACTTTCTGGGGTCCTATAATTATTTTTGTCTGATGGGATCCCAGAAAAAAATAGTTTGTGGACCCTTGTGCTAGTTGCAAGTACTTGAATATGTACGGGCACTTAACCTGAGACTTTCATCCCTGCAAAGAGAATTCAATTCCACTTTATAAATCGATCACAGGGCAGTGACCAGTAGGACGCCTCAGCTCAGGCTGCTGATACTGCTGAGTGTGACCCAGCTGGGGGACGGTTCGCTGACACTTTATTAAGGTCCATAAACACTGGGTGATTTTGCATGGAAAGCGATGATGGAGAAAATCACTGGGCTAAACACCCTGAGCAAATTTTGCCCGTTTTAGAGGGGGTTTTTTGTTTGTTTTTTTACCGGGGGTGGATGACTTTCCATAGCAGGACGTTATGAAAAGCCGTCCAGTCTGTCGCTCATCTGCTGGTAATATTAGCAGATGAGCAGTGGGGCCAGCACCCCATACACAATGGAAAGCCGCTCAAAAGACAAAACTATGCTGCTTTCGGCTCAAAGTCGCCCAATGTATATGAGCCATTTACTCAGGATTCTTAACCACTTGCCTGTCTTATGCTGCCCATACACTTATGCGATCAGATGAGATGCGACATCGCAATGCAATGTTCCATCGCATCTGATTGCATCAAGTGGTGCCCAGTGCAGCACCGATGTCGCATGCCATCCTGCGATGGACATCGGGTGCTGGAAGAGGGGTGGTGTGGGGCTGTGTAGGCGGGACCGGAGCTGGGGAACATAGTGATGGAGCTTTCAGGCGGCGGGACTTGTCAGCAGCAGCAGTTGACTTTGAAACACTGGCCGGCCCTCTGGCTGAGAGAGCTCTCTCTCAGCAGCCTCAGCCAATCAGAGGGCCGTCCAGTGTTTCAAAGTCATCTTCTGCCGAGTCCCACCGTCAGCGCTCCGGTCCACCACCCGGCCCCGTTCCCCGAACCCGCCGCTGATTGCATTCGAGCAATCGCATGTGGTTAAAAACCAAATGCAATTGCTCATGCAATTCGATAAATATGTGCAGCTCATATCTATCGATGCGACATTCGATGACGTGCCTGCACATCGCGTCAAATATCAGCTTAAAAATGCATGCAATCATTTGATTTATAGGACAGATGTGGTCGAAATCAAATGATTGCATGCAATATCTCACATATGTATGGGCAGCATTAGTCTGATCATTTGCAACCACATCAGGCTGTGTGTTCTATGAACTGGTCGCAAACAATGCAACCAATCATACACTGCGTGGCAGTCTGCAGGAAGAGAATCTTCTTAAATCTGCCACCCTCAGAGGGACCTCCTGGCCCCTCTGCTTTTCTGCCTGCCTGCCTGCCATGCTGCCGATCACTGCTAATGGGTCAGCACAGTAGAACCCACCCAGTAGCTCCTGAGGAAATGTAAATTAACCTCCCCTCAGCCCCTAGGTCAGGGCTGGGCAATTGCGGCCCTCCAGATGTTGATGAACTACACATCCCAGGATGCTTTGCATTAGTTTTCCTATGTGGCCATGCTGAAACTGATGCAAGGCTTGCTGGGATGTGTAGTTCATCAACATATGGAGGGCCGCAATTGCCCAGCCCTGCCCTAGGTTCTACTTGGTGACTGCTCCGATGGATTATTATAGTGTAATAATTCTGAAGATTAACCCTTGAGTGCCAAGTGAATTTGTCAAAATGGCTGTGAAAATTGGCAAGCAAACATTTTCATTCATCATCACGACCTGTAATGTCAACATTTTATATAGGAAATATAATCCTTTTTTATGTTAGATTTTTTTATTTTATTTTATATAATGTGAGCAATGCTGGCATTATTAGCAGATAATTTCTCACAGAGATGAGATGTTGGCACTCAAAGGGTTAATGCCCAGTCAGGCATAGCTGAATGATGCAGGTAGGACCTGTAATCTTTACTGTGCTATCATGACATTTGGATGCTTTACTGCAAACTTTGGATTTTAGTATTATGTGGTAACTTAAGGTCATGCATGTTTTTGAGATGATTGGTATCTGTTGGTAAAAAGACAAAAAAAACGCTTTAATATGTTGTAAATGAAATTAATTTGAAACCACTTTTTATGTAAACCTTCTTAAAATGGGTAACGAGATAATACAAAAATATATATGAATACATGTTGTCCTAAATGCAGACCTAAAAAGACAAATTTATGGAAAGCTAGCAAATGTGCTTGTTGGCATGGTAACATTAGAAACCATGCATTTTAGAGTAATGGGGAATACACACATAGCGAGTGTGGTGAGCGATCTGAGCTATGCTAGATCACTCAGATCGCTTAGCACACAGCACTGCTCCACGCACACACACAGCAATGTGTAGTGCTGTGCGCTGAGTAAGCTGTTGGCGCTATTGTTCTCTGGTGAGAGAACATTGGCAATGACGATATCTATGGTCCCTGTTCATTCTATCGGTGATAGCATTGCGCGAGGCCAAGCACAGCTATCGCTTGACCCACACAGCGATGTAGGGTCATTTTCTAAGGGCAGTATTCAATGAGAAAAGTTCTCCGTGTTTTGTGGAGAACTTGTGCTTTGTTCGCCTTGGACGGAGCATTTTGCTCTCCAAAAGCGAGCAACCCTATTCAATGTGAAATTCTCTCCGTCTTTCTAAGTGATGTTCTCCGTGTCTCTCCGTGTAGCAATTCTCCATCTTTTGATGGAGAGCTGGAATGTGAACTTTTAAACTAAAAGGTTTTTTTCTTAAATTTTGGTGTAAAAAAAACAGTTTTTTTTTTTTTCTGTGAAGGGGCATGTTATTTTTATTCATGTGCTTATAGCACATGAATATATATTTAATTTAAAAAAAAAAAAAAAAATATATATATATATATATATATATATATATATATATATATATATATATATATATATATATATATATATATATATATATATATATATATATATATATATATATTTTTTTTTTTTAACACAGTGCAGCCAGCAGGGGGCGCCGGAGCCGCTCATTAGATATTCATATATTCACTGCACCCGAACTTAACTATGCACGAACGGGAGCAGTGAATACTGGGTCCCCCGCTGGCTATAGGGGGGTGCAGCCTGGGTCCTGGAGAGCCCCCCTCCCCTCCACAGTCCTCTGGAGCAGCCAGGGAGACTTTAATCTCTCTGGCTGCTTCCGGCTCCCTGAAAGCTCCCTGCAGGGGTTAAGACTCTCCGCGAGTGGCGGAGAGCATCAGCCACATTGAATAGAGGGAGCAGGAGTGGCAGAGAGCCCTCCGGAACACGGAGAGTGCATGGAGAGCGAAATAAAACGCTCTCCATGCACGGAGAACTTTGACATTGAATACTGCATTAAGTGATCTAGTCAGATCGCTTAGAATATGGCTAAAAATTGCTATGTGTGTAGGCCCCATTAGACCCATTCACATATGTTCAATAATAAAGTGTATTACATTTTTGTCAGTGAATACATTTGAATTCTTTTGAAGTCTTTTTTTGTTTTCTTTTGGATGATTATTTTTTTTTTTTTTTTATTCACTTTTTTTTTGTTTGTTTTTAGGTGGGTGCTGTGGATCTGATACCAAACAGTATGTGTACGGAGGATGGGCCTGGGCATGGTGGTGTATTTCTGACACTAAACGGTTAGTGACCTCTATGTCTCTGTAACTTACACAATGTTATCAAATATGAGAGTATAGAGGGGATACGGTCATTGGGTCACCAGCAAGTTGTTAGACAGTCATTAGCTCGACATGCAGGAATGTCGACATGAGTTAGGTCGACCGGGTCATAAGATCGACAAGGTCATTAGGACGACATGGGTTAGTTCGACAGTCAAAAGGTTGACATTGGGTTTTTCACAGTTTTTTGTGCCGACAGGCAGTATTTCATGCCCTACCATCCACTAGGGCGTGGTGGGAGAATACAATAGTGTGCCAAGCGTAGTGAAGCATGGCGAGCGATGTGTGCACTTTAACCTGTATCCATGTCAACTGTCAACATTCGGGTCAAAAATAGTGAAAAATCTATGTCGATCTTTTGACTGTCGACCTAATGACGGTCCAACAACTTGTTGGTGACCGAATGATCCATACCCATATAGAGTAGATACTGTAGCATTTCAGACTGCATAGATGTCATTTAATCACTTTAAAAGTGCAATATGTCCTACAGCTGCCTTAATAATGCTACCAGAGATTACTATGCAAAACATATCTATTCCTTAAGACTGAATTCTTATCCTAGACATAACTTTGTTTTAATATTATTATTTTATATGAAACCTATCAAATTCAGTTTTGTTGCACCTTTAAATTGATTTTTTCAAATGTCACTGCATGCGGTGTTCTATTCCCTCACAATATGGAATATGCTACTATGTATCACTTTAGAAATAAAAGCTAAATTTATTGCATTGTAAGTCAGTTGGGCATTAAAATACAGGTATTGAAAGCTTAGCCAAAACCTTGTTCTTTGTGCTCAATCTTATGCTGGGTATACACTATGCTGATAGGTCGAGGGAAAGCCGATCCATCTTACAATCAATAAGTGCATACACACTTACCAATTGTCATCTCGATGTGTGCGTTTATGTGCCCTCCCAGTTGCTGCTCGGGGTGAGATCTCATCCAAAAATGTTACCACATTCTAAAGGTTCAAAAATACATAGATTGATGAGACACTCTAACTCCAGGTACATTTAACCATGAACAACAATATATGCGAATACCAGTACTTAATATGTAAGTACGTCCCTTTTGTATGATTTCTGCAAGTAGCAGATAGCTGATGATTCAGTCATACTGATTCCTAAATTGCACAGTCTGGACGATGGAAATATTAATTTTCACAAAGTCTTTTGCTTCAGTTTTTATGATGGCAATTTGCATGTACTGCAGAATGTCATGAAGAGTTCCTGTGTGCCATGACAAGGAGCTTAATCCCATAGACAAATTTTCACTGTATTTCAGCCCGGCCACAAAAGGACCAGCTGACATCATGTCTCCGGTGAGAGTAGTGACTACGAGAGGGCTGGAGGTTACTCTTGTCATGCTGATCGATTTAAGCAGGGTACACACAGAAGGATTTCTGTCCAATAGTTGTGACGAAGGCACCCAAGAACGTCCAGCAATCTCCTCCTAAAGTTAATTCAGCTATGGGATTGGGAGCACCACCAGTGCAGAGCTTGCTTAGGCACGTGTGAGTGCATCTGCACACAGTAAGGCAAACGCTTTTGGAGAATAGGCTGGTGTCAAGGGCAGCAAAGAAGCCCATTCTCTCCAAAAGGTACAGGGTTGGACTGCTGAGGACTGGAGTAAAGTCATTTTCTCTGATGAATCCCCTTTTTCAGATTGTTAGGTGGATATGGAGAAACGTTTCACCAGGGAAGTGCTACCTTCAGTCCATTAGTCCTTTTTCATGCTGACAGTAAAGCATCCTAAGACCGTTCATGTGTGGGGTCGCTTCTCAACCAGCCATGAATAAAGAATAATACCAAAACATCCTCCAATAACCGTTTGGTGATGAACAATGCCTTTTCCAGTATAATGGAGCACCTTGCCATAAGGCAAAAGTGATAACTAAGTGGCTTGTGGAACAAAACATTAACATTTTGGGTCCATGGTCAAAGCCCCAGACCTTAATCCCATTGAGAACTTGTGTTCACTCCTCAAGAGGCGGGTAAACAAACAAAAACCTACAAATTCTGACAAACGCAAAGCATTGATTAGGCAAGAATGGGCGTTCATCGTTATTTGGCATTGCGGAGGTCTTTAAAAAGTAAGGGTCAATACTGCAAAGATTAACTCTGCAATAATGTAATTGTCCGTAAAGCCTTTGACACTTATGAAATTCTGGTAATTATACTTCCAGTAAAAAAAAGGCCTAAACACAGAAGCAGCAAACTTTGTGGGAATTAATACTCATTCTCAACTTTTGTCCATGGCTGTACAGCTTTTTCTTTATTATATTTTAGGGTAGATATACAGTATATAACTGTAAATGGTACTATACCAATGGCCAAACAAGTCCCTTAGTTCAGTTATTACCCACACACTTTCTGTAATTACCGGTTATTCACCTGGCATTATTTCTGAAAGAGCAAGGGGCAGGACAGAGAGTCCTCAGGCTCAGTATACACCTATTGCCCAAAGCAACCAGACTAATTACCGTTGTTCACATATACCATCTTTGTTAGCAAATGTGTATCTTTAAGCCATGTCATTATGATATCCCACACATATGAATGTTTGTTTATTAGGCTCAAAAACACATATTTGCTAAGAAGAGATGTGATATGTGAGCCTTGTAGTAATGGTGCTTAGTTTTGGTTGCTTTGGCAAACGGATCCAATATACGCTGCTATGCTCGCCATACACTAGAGGAACTTTCATCCAATCATGCAACTAACTGGAAAATCATGTACTGTATGGGAGCAAATAACAATCAGCAATTTGCTCGTAAACCCAAGAGAAAGACATTTCAAATAGTTTTATTCAAACAAATTTAACATCAGCACCTTGTCTGACCGATCGTACAGCTACAGCACCTTGTCTGACCGATCGTACAGCTACAGC